>NC_051176.1:35495746-35543146 GCF_013339695.2 Rhipicephalus sanguineus
GTCTCCTGCCGTATAGGTCGTTACCTGTTAATAATTGGTCGAAATTTCTGGGTCACGCTCACAGCACCTGCTCGTAACACGACGCAACAAATGACGCGCAAGTGATCCACCGCGTAATTATCATTTACGCATGACCTGCGTAAGAAAAAATAATGATAAACTGTTTTCAATGCGGTGTATTATTGGTCATTGGTTCTTTGCTATTCGTCAAAAGTATTCGGTGTGTTATAAAATCTCTTCCTTGTTAGGCGGAGTCACGAGTATGCGAAAAGTCGCGGCGTTAAAGTGAAGTCTGCACAGTGGGCAGCGCGTTACTGTGCTGAACAATATTTTTTTTCGGAATAGCCATACAGTGTCTCTTTCTCAACGTAATTCAAGACGGCTACCCGTCAATCACATTGGCAGCGGCTACTTATAGCAGCGGGCGAGATGGATTCATAAGTGTATATAGATACTTTCAGTAGTATAACGATCTTGAGCTGTTATTGCGCGTATACAACTTTCTGTGAACTCATCGTTGCTGAATGATAGGTAGAGAGAAAAATAAACATTATTAGGAACAGACACAATCCTTGGCAGGTGGGCAGCCTTCTTAGTCCAGAAACTGTGGACACTGATCATCTCCCTGTTGAGGTAGATCAAGTTAAGGGGCAAACATGAAAGCTGGGCTTCTCAATCTGCTCGACTCCACAGCTTTGTTAAAAGTCGCCGCGACCGCTGCAGGCTACCAAGCAAGGTGAAGCAGGTTAATCGGAGACTAAAGTGATGAGCTTTTAGCGCTCCTGGCTCGTACAACTAAAATACTCGACACTTCTGCACACTCATCAACTCACAGCAGCTTGGATATGGAGCAGTTGCGATGGTAATTGTTTCAAAGAAAGAAACTGAATTTCCTGAAAAAGGAGAGCGTTTGATCGGGCTATAAAACGTTTACTGGTTACCGCCCACATTTGCGTCGCCGATTACTTAAATTTCAGGCCAGGCAGAACAAAATAAAATCATGACAGATTGATGTAATGTTATAGAGCCTGCAATATTCGAACGCAAGACGCGAAAGCATGGAATAGGCAGCCCACACCGCAGAGAGCCTACAGTGCGTGGTCATGACACACGGAGGACAGTCGTCACAGTTGAATCGGAGGACAAATTTTATAACATTCACATTATTGCTGCGTTCAAGTAAAATTTGCCTGAGTTTGTTAGTTTCCCAGTCTGCAGCTGACAATGACCCCTGTCGAAAGGGGGGGGGGCACGGGGGCACGGGCACGCCTATGGTGCACGGCCGCGGCATCAACAAGCGCACCGTCGAAAGTTCGAGCTTTTCACCCTTACCGGCGAGGCGTGTCCAACTTAAGTGACTACCGCGTACACGCTGGGAAACATCGTACTATATCTGCGTCGTAAACTACCGTCTTTAAGCCAACAAAAACCATTATATATAGGCGCGTCTAAGTGTCCTGTATACAGACTTTTTTTTTACGTTCCCACGCGCGGAAGCATGCTGCACACTCAACGTCAATGGAAATGTCATTATGAAATAGACTAAAGTGCATCTCAAAACGACATCTTGCACCTTGAGCAGTGCAGACACAATGTGCGATCAGCAACAATGGCCGTTGATAGTTGTTGCATCGCTGATTTTATGAGAGCAACGCGCATAACGGTGTCAACTGGTTAAATGACAGTTTTAGTTGGGCATCCGCAACAGCCCCGCGGACGCAGGCCGCTGTTGGAAATGGCTGGCAGCCTACTTCCGCAGAGCTGCTCAAGACGCCCAGCTAAAGCTGTATAATTAGTACCTACGAAAGCAGTACACTCACCGTTAACAGGCGCGCGTTGTCCGTGTCCGCAAGCTCCATGAATATTCCGCCCTCCAAGCGTCACTTCGAGCATGGCGCCTGGCGTCCCCGCCACTGAAGATGCACATGTTCGCTCGAACACAAAACTACAAGACAGGCAACTATATAGAGTGGTTATTGAGGGAAGAAGCACTTCTTTCTGTCTCCCAGATTGGGGACACGGCTAAGCGCCTGGGAACTGACGCAACCTGCGCAACCAACTCAACGCATTCAAAAAGACCGAGGAGAATGAGAGAGGAGGCGGAGGCGCCACGCCAGCCCGACTCCGTCAGCGAGCCATGGCGCCCATGGCGCCGAACGGCAAACGCGCCAAATATACGGGTATACGGCGGTGGCTCCATCACGGAAGCCAATCGAAACGCGCTTCACGAGAGTCTAGTGGCTACTTCAGAAATGCCAACTCTTTTTTTCTGCTTCTACCTTCCAAAAGGGGTGAAATGGATACCCGAAGACAGTCACGGTGCTCGTGACCCTCTTTTCATTCCTTTATTTTTCTTAGTGTACCAGGAACAATAGAAACCATGTTTGCTTTGCGTAACACCGTTCCTCTTTTTTTATTCGTGCTGCGTGATAGTTCGGACGCCCTGTATATTATAGCGGGTGAAGTGGCACGCTTTGGAAAATGCGCAGTGACTGGCAAGTGAGAGCCGGACTGGGAGCGCAGAGAAAGAGGATGACGAGGTTAGGGACGAGATATAGCCGAGTCGCTCGACCGAGAGGGTCGTTCTAAAGTCCTGTTCGACGTTACAATATATATAGCATGGACACCAAGGAATGGGAAACGCAGTGGAGGGCGGTGGAGGGATGAAATTAATAAATAAGTTCGCAGGAACGAAATGGAATCAGGGCGATCGCTGGGAGAGGCCTTCGTCCTCCAATGGGACAGGCTGCTGCTCACGGGGATACACCGTCACAGAAAGAGGCTTGTTGCTTCCCACGCAGATAGAGAAAAAAATTATGCGAGTCAAGTCTCCCGAATGATTATGCCGGTAGACAACCACGAAGGTTGCCCAGACGAACCCGTTCCTGAACTAAACAAGGTTACTTCTACGTAATGATTTCCATTCGCTAAGTGAGCCCGTCTAGCATTACGCAATCCAACAATTTTCCATGTCGATTTACGTTATGCATTATTTTTATTTGGCCGATGCTACCATGCCTGGAATTAACAAAGACGATTTCTGGTGCCGCAATATTGCACTTAGTTCTTTCAAGGACCATCTGCTTTTCGTGACAAGATGTTCCTTTGTGGCATCGCTGCAATGAGGCACAAGATGTCTATTTTCCTTCGTTTCTGTCAAGTTTCTCGGCTTACCCGATATCCAGCTTGAATGGAGATATCGATGTATCAAAGAAAATAAACATATTGTTATACTCTACAAAGAATTCAACCCACCTGGGTGGTCTAGTAGTGGTTATGGGTGCTCGACTGCGAAGCCGAAGGTCGCGGGATCGAATCCCGGCCGCGATGGAGGCCCGTGTACTTAGATTTAGGCGCACGTTAAAGAACACCAGATGGTCGAAACGCACTGCGGCGTCGTCCCTCATAACACAATAACATCGCGGGTTTGGGACGCCCCAACAATTGTTACGATACGGAGCATCCACGCTTTACTTCGATTAGAAATCACAGATATTTGGTTACGATTTCATATTCCAAAAGTATTTTTCTTGAATATTCGCATTGCGCTTGATTCGAAAATTTTGCTTGCTAACACCGCTATCTGATAAGGATCTATTTTCAGCTGACTTTCATGCGATCAGTAAGTGCAGTACCTGAGGTTCGTTTAATTCCGTCTGTTCAGATGTATACGGTTGCAACCGCAGGTTCTTCCGCCACTCCGACACGCCATTTGTATTTTTCTTTATTTCTTTGTATTTTCCTGTCACGCCAAGTAGGCGGCTGTATTTCCCCGGCACAAATCTTCCGCAACAGAATAAGCTAATTCAAGAGCATTGATACGAATGTCATCAAGTAGATACCCACGTTGGACACGTGCGTATTAAAACCGGCAAGGCATGGGTTTTGCACGTGGACACCTGTTTTTAACTTCATATATCTATAATGTCCGCTTACGCTGTGCGAAATCATAGTAGTGCCTCTTCATATTTCAGACCGTGTTCAGAGTACTAGGAGTTTTTTTTTATTCGCACATTTGTTAGTTTTCTTACAGAAAACCAATAGGATCAGGATAAAGACACTAGCATGCGCCTGAGTGGGGCCTTGACCCCTGTGCAATCAGTGCTCGGCGAAGCAACACAACTGAAAAAAACAGCATATAAGCACACACTGAACATGATCGTTGTGGTGCATAGTAAAATGTAACATATTAGTCAATGTGTAAGAGTAGCATAATCAACAATGCAAACGTTTGCATTGACAGCACAACAAGGTATAACACAATTAACTACGTGCACATATTTTTACATCTAACAGTTGTTTGTTTTCATTTAAGAGATTAGGAATTTTGTATCTCAAGCAATGCATCCCATAATTTGTTCTGATCTTAGGTAGTTTATAGTTAATCACACGAAAGTTGTGGTCTCTGGTCGTTTGAAGATAGCTGGACTCAAAATTGACCCAATTTTTTTTAATTTGCATGAATATATAAAGTGACAGCTTTATGTTGTAGGAGCAACGTGCTTAAATATTTTGTTGTTCGTCTTGCGCGCAAAATTTCGACACTCTTCAGTGTCATTTTGCAGTCTTATTGCAAAACGTGCATATACGTTGTTTGTGGATGCTTAGAGTGGCGAGTCAGTATTATGGACGGCCAGGCAGTCGGCAATTCGTTGAGGTCAACAAAAAAATTATTTGCTAGATACGCCTTTCAGACAACAATCGATGAGTTGCCCTTAGGATGGAACCACAAAAATTACATGCACTGAAAGAAAGGAAATCAAAGAACGCCGCTTGTCCATCTGTTTGTCTTTGTACATGAGACTGTTCCCGTAAGATAATGTAACGTCTATCTTAGGCACTAGAGCATGTGCAATCATGGCATGCCCATTTGCATTCTAAAACGATGGGTATACTATAAAATTGCCACGGACTAGAACTTTATAATATAAACGGCACTAAAATAAACAATCAAGAAGTTAATTAACGAGTGTTTGTTAATCAGTCACTTCAATGTCATTTTAGCTGCGGCAAATTATTTCCACCTTGACGTAAAGATGGTGTGCGAGAACGGAAGGAGCCTGACTGTCATAGGATTTTTATAAAAGTCTGTATTAACAAAAAAAAAAAGAAAAGAAATACCCCGTATCAGTTCCTCGTGTCAGCACATTAAGTTAGCACCCCTCTTTGCCTTCTACGTAAGAATACACCGTTGGTCCGATTGGCCACAGTAGTAAATGTTCATATTATGCAGACAGCATTTGAAACACAGCGATATTTAAATTTGTAATTTTAAGAATGATCAATTTCAGCTCTACTGTGAGGAAAATACCGCGCCAAAAATCCAAACAGGTACGTGGTGCTGAAAAAGAAAAGATTCTATGTATATGCTAGCGTTTCATGATAAATCTAGGAGTGTTTAGGCGCGTTGTGAATGTAGAAGACGTGATATGTTGATGTACTCTACAGAGCATAGCTGTAAGTGCCATTTTTAATAACTTAAAACGCAACGTTAGGACTTGCCTTAAGGATCCGGCACTACATTAATAACTGTTTTCGTCCTTCCTTAGATTTACGTTCTCCACGCTCTTGCTGATCATTTAATAGTTGCACATGTGTATTCAGGTACTGTACATCGCGAAGATAACATCGGAGTAACTCGATGCCTCTTAGGTAGTATGCTCCTGGGTAATACTTTGGCCGCGATCATAGCTGTCTTTGACCATTCGCCAGGGCAATTTCGAATCGGGACTGATACGAACGCAAGCTAGTTTAACGAGCTGCTGCACACTGAGCACAATGAGTTACGTTTTTCTTTTAGTGCTTTAATTAGTCTATTCTGTAAGCGACCATGCCCCTAGTTCTTTACTTTATTGACTAATCATTTTCACTGACACACTATTCAATTGTGGCTCATTAGATTATATATTCTGCATTAAATTTGTTTTTAATTAATTAATTAATTAAATATTAATTAATTAATTTTTGAATAGTGCGATATTTCTTTAAAAGATCATAGCAGGGTGGATACAAATGATAAGATTTATTGAACCAGAAGAATTTCGACAGCTTTGTAGACACGAGCAGGCTAGTTCTATCAAAATGTTTCATCTGAATGTACAGTCCGCTGTAAACAAGGGAACGCAGTTGGAGGTGCTATTCAACCAGCTAGAAAACGCATTTGATATAATCATGCTTACGGAAACGTGGTATGCCGAAAAAAGCAATATTTTCAGTATCCCTGGGTATCAAAACTTTCTGCTAAATAGAACTGCTAGCAGAGGGGGCGGTGTATACATGATGGTGAAAGGCCATATTATTTGCGATATGTTACCGGAGTTCTGTCGCATGACACTGACTATGAATGTCTGTCTGTGATCTCCAACCGATCCTTAGTGGCTGTTGTTTATCGACCCCCAAGCGGCAATTTTCAAAATTTTATGCGTTTCCTCGAATCCCTTCTTTCCTACGTAGTGATTATAACTATGATATCATACTAGGAGGAGATTTTAATGTAAACATGTTAGCTGACACCGCTAACAAAAGAACGCTAGAACAACAATTTGTTCATTTGGCTGTAGTAATGTTATTACCGTGCCTACAAGACTCACCATTACCTCTTCTTCGTTACTTGATCTATTCATAACAAATATACATCCCTGTCGACGAAAGGCGGGAGTCATGAGTACAGACATTAGCGATCACAACAGCATATATTTATGTGTGTATACAAATACGCTTAAGATAACTAACGAACAAAAAATGGCCTTTCAAGAAATAACACCTCGAACACTGGAGACTTTCCGAGAGAAAGTAGAAAGTTTTGATTGGAGCGAAATATTCAAAGAAAGCGATCCTGACTGCGCGTATAGTAAGTTTGTGAATAATTTTTTGTCTCTATACAATCAGTCATTTCCGCACAAGCTTTTACGAACATCGAAAAAAATTCGTAAGCCATGGATTACGCCTGAATTACTAAGCAAGATTCAGGTTAAGGACAGAATGTTTAAAAAATTTCTTAAAACTCGCGATGTTGAGCTACTCAGAACTTACAAAACATATCGTAATAGTCTAACGAAAGCAATTAGAAAGGCTAAGGATAACTATTTCTGTGACCTTTTTTCTATGTCTGAGTCAAGAGCAGACATAACGTGGAAAAATCTAAACGCTTTATTAAATCGATCGAGGCATTCAGGAATTTTAACACAAATAAGACAGAATGACGACGAATTTAGTGGAAAACGACTAGCAGATTTGTTCAATGATTATTTCGTCAATATTGATACCGGAGAAATTAATGACAATGCCCTGCATTACTTAGAACGTACTTGCGACAAAACGTTTTTTCTTAACCCTGTTACAACCACAGAGGTGATCTCTACTTTTGTAGGGCTCAACAACAGTGCTAGTAGCGATGCTGATGGTATTAAAATAAAACCTGTCAAACACGTGATAGACCTTATAGCACCTAGCCTACACATGTTTTTAATCTTTGCTTAGCAGAAGGGGTTTTCCCAAACGAATGCAAATAGCCAAAGTAACTGTTCTGCACAAAAAGGGAGACAAAAATAGTATAGCTAACTACAGGCCAGTATCCCTCTTGCCCATATTTTCTAAAGGCCTCGAAAAAGTTTGTTTGTCAAGACTGATCAGCTTTTGCGATAAACATGAGATAATACATACGGCGCAATTCGGCTTCAGGAAAAAGCGCTCAACAGAACTCGCTCTGTTAGAACAGAAGGAGTTCATTTTGAATGCTTTTGAACATCGACACTTAGCTCTGGGCATCTACGTAGATTTCACGAAGGCTTTTGATTATCTTAATCATAGCCTGTTATTAAAAAAACTCGAAAAGTATGGATTTCGCGGTAAGGTATTGGCCCTTCTCCGCTCTTATTAGGTTGCAGGCAGCAATTTGTAAATATAAACGGCCATTCTTCCGACATCAAACCAATTTTGTCCGGTGTTCCACAAGGAAGTATCTTGGGTCCATTTCTATTTAACTTGTACATTAATGATATTGTCAATATTGATAAAACCACAAAATTTGTAATTTACGCCGATGACACGACTTTACTTTTCTCCGGTACGGTATTGTCGGATATAATGGATAGAGCAAACAATACATTAACGCAGCTAGGTAAGTGGACCGATTACAATGCATTAAAGATTAATACTACCAAAACAAAAGCTGTAGTTTTCCGGCCAAAAAACAGGGACGTGGTCACCGATGCAGTTTTAGTGTATAACGGCGCACTTATAGACAGAGTTAAAACATTTAAGATACTAGGTGTAATATTTCGGAAACAATGTCTTGGGACGACCATGTTAGTTATGTAGCACAAAAATTATCTAGCATTGTAGGGATAACGTATCTAAACAGACGAACTCTCCCCACGTACGTTAAACTTCTATCTATAACTCGCTATTTTATTCACATGTAATCTACTGTCATCTTGTATGGGGATCAACGACATTCACGAATTTACGAATACTGTACTCCCTTCAGAAAAAAATGTTAAGGTATATATATAATGTGGCTTTTGATCATCCTTCAGCGTCGCTTTTCCATAGGCATCATACTCTACGTATTCCATCTCTCTATTCTTACCGCCTGTCCATAGCATACAAATCCGAAATTAAAGATAACGGCCATTCCTAGCTCGATTAGCCTGTTTAGAAAGGAGGATGCAGCCATATTCAGTGCGCCATCCAGAGACTTGGAAAGTACCGTTATGTCGAACAAATTACGGGACACAAATGCTAAAACACAAGCTTCCGGAGTTACTAAACTTGTTTAGCAACCAAAACATTGCACCGGAGAGATCATCTACAAAAAACTGCGTACTTTTTTTTTTGAAATGTTGAAGTTTAATTGTATTCATAGTTTTGCAGTGGTTCTCCCCTCATATTTCTAATGCTTGTTTTGAAACAATTTTTTATGTTCTGTAAGCACCATTGTCATTTTATAAATCTAACCCATACGTTGTCTCGTTTGCCCATGATGAATTTAAACACTGGTTTCTCTAGGCACGATATTTTCTCAAAAATGTTTTCTAGTTACGAATGTTTGTGATAACAAATGTGTGTGATTACATGATATTTTCAATGAAAATGAATTGTATTTTTCCAAATGTTTTCTCTCTTCCATGTCTTAATTTTTTTTCTTGATGTTTCTTTGCCCTGTTATGTACACTGTTTAATAACCTGTCACTTTGCGTTCTCATTATCATTCTGGTATTCAATATGTTCAGCACAGTCTGCTGTAAACGCGCCGAAGTGTACATTTTGGGGGGCCGGAGCTAGTCAAGCTGCTCGTCAGCTTTTTCTCCCTGTCTCCCTCATCTTATGCTTGATGAAAAATAAAGGACCTATTATTATTATTATTATTAAGATATACAGGCTTCAATAAACAAACAAGGTACACAGGAATAACACTGCTATATATACAAACGTATAAAAACATAAATACTATGAAAAAAAAGTTACATATTATACAAAGCAATGATGAATGAGGGTTAAGTGAGGCTACTTTCAAATAATGACAGTGTACTCTGTGATACGACATCGTTAGAAAGATTATACCAATTTATAACAATTCTTGGAGAAAAAGTGTACTTGTAACAATTAATTCGGGAAGTTGGAGGAGTTATCGTCTTACTGTGTCGCTTACGAACGAAAGAAGGGGCATTTTAAGGGGTCGTTTTTCTTTGTTAGATGCAACATTAATTAGAACCAACAGACAATCAAGCCAAGGAAAGTATAGGGGACGTAATTTGTAGTAATTATGTTATAAATGAGAAGATAAATAAAGTGGACGGGAAGACAACTTGCCGCCGGCAGGGACCGAACTTGCGACCTTCGAATTACGCGTCGGATGCTCTACCAAATGAGCGGCGGCGGCGGTCGTCCTCACGTTCACTTTATCGTCCACTTTATATTGGTCAGCTGCCAGCTCGTAAAGAGATCACGTTCTACGTGACGTCAGCAGGCAAAAAAAAAAAAAGGAGTGTTCTACACTCTCCGTCATGGCTTCGAGCGGCGCTGGCTAACACTCCCAGGTTAAAATGCACAGATATACCCGATAAAGTGTACGGGAGGACGACCGTCGCCGTAGCTCAATTAGTAGAGCATCGGACGCGTTATTCGAAGGTCGCAGGTTGTCTTTCCGTCCACTTTAATATCTTCTCATTTATATAACATAATTACTACAAATAACGTCCCCTTCACTTTCCTTGGCTTGATGCGTCGCTCACGAGTAGCATTGCCCGAAGATAACTGAATAATGTCAGAGGCGTCAACATTTAAAGCGCCGTGCAATACTTGATAGCGCATAACTACCCGTTAGTATGTTCAGAACCTTTTATCAAGTGTATTGTAACTTGTTCTACTCATTGTATTGTCTTGTTCTTGCAAATTGTATTTTCTCATGTTTAAAGCTATCGGTTTACCTTTTATGTTTATCACTTATTGTAATAATTTACAAGGGTACGTGGTTTTTTGTATTGACCCGTCCCTCTAAGTAATGACCACTCTAAGTGTATTTAGGGTTATTTTTGCAATTAAAAAGTAAAATAAATAATAGCCTTACAGGCGTTTATTTGTTACGTGGCGGCGCCGTTTGTTCACTCACGCGTGCGTCTCTACAGGAGGCTGATGCGGAAAGCCGCCTGCACAGAGCGGCGAGCGATGCTGTATCACTGGAAAAAACTGAGAGGGCCAGAGGAGACGAAGAACAGCCGGCGGATGCCTGAAGGCACGTGCGGCCTGAGAGACTAGCCGCACCTGCATGCACGCGTGTCGAGCGGGGCTGCCAGAAGAACCTTGCAGAGAGGGGAAAAAACGCCGCCGCACGTGCCTCGATTGACCAAAGACTTTTTTATTTTTATTTTTGCTCTCCTCGTCTGGGAATATCTTGAATTTGCTCTCCTTCTCTCTCTCTCTCTCTGTGCCGCTTCACACTTTTTTTTTGTTTCTGAAATCCCCGGGGAAACAATTCATCGCTGCATTTTATTGTGACTACTTGATTGCGTCTTCAACAGTCCCATTCGGAATATTGGGAAGGCCCAAACAGTGCCGATGGTCGCAAAACAAAGAAAAAAAAAACCAAGCAACACCCTCACTATGAAAGACAAAGCAAAACTATATTTAAATTAGTTTTTTTTTCTTTTTTTCTTGGGCGGAGGGGCGGGGGGTTGAGGTGCTCTATATCCCGGGCCAGCGACCTCAGCTCAGCAACATCCAAACTTATTTGCTACAAACTTCTGCCGGCATATGTAACAGAGCTAATTTTATACAAACGTAATAATGATTGTTGGGGTTTAACGTCCCAAAACCACGATGTGATTATGAGAGACGCCGTAGTGGAGGTCTCCGGAAATTTCGACCACCTAGGGTTCTTTAACATGCACCTAAGTATAAGCACACGGGCCTCAAGCATTTTCGCCATCGAAAATGCGGCCAAAAAAGGAATCAAGTGGTGCACTTGATTCCTTTTTGGGAAATAAAATACTAATCCAAGTTTATGTAGATGAGTGTCACAACAATTGCCGTGACTCGCGTAAAACAAAAAAGTTTATTCCAGAATAAAATAAGGCATGCGACACGGAAAGAGGAGAGATGCAGACAGCTCAAAGGCTAGCGTTTGGCTTGTTTGTATCTGTTCTCTTGCATGTCGGCATGCCTTCATTCTGCAATGAATCCCTATAAGGAAGCTGAAATTTCTGTCATTCGAAAAATTATTCTTTAAATAAGTTGTCGGACACTTCATGCCACTGCATACATGTGCACATTGTAATGACAAGCTATTGTTCTATCAGTAAGCGCCTAAACTATAGGCAGAACATCCTGCCAATAATGCGTAGTCAGTCTTCGGCCACCTCTTTACCATTGTTAAACATTATATACATATGTGTATATATTGTTTAGCGTGCTGGAGAGTTCTGTGCAGGATTGAAATACACGAACACCTCCACAAGTACAGCGAGACACATTACCGTCAGAATGAGTGAGATGAAAAGCAATAGTTCCGCTAATATCGTTCATTACTGTCGAATGCGTCAATGTACTACACCTGCCATAAACATAGCACAGCCAGCAGTCAGTTATCATGAATTGGAATCAGTGGCCAACTATAAAACACACTTCTTTGCGACATCCATTACACATTTTATGTGGCATACAACGTAAAACATGCGACATGTGTAGTTCTCATGTAGTACAGCATTCTCATGTAGTCATCTGAGATACAGGACCCAATAGGTGAGCTTGCGTGCATGAGCTTGGTAGTGTTGTGTTCCCAGACCATGGCAGGAGGCAGTTTGGCGAAAAGGACAGCAGGTTGCACTGATTCGAGGCAACTCACGACCAGACCTTAAGCATGGCTATTCCAAAATCTTGGACACATCTCACTTCCTGGAGGCACGAAGTTTCAAAGGAGGCTGCCTGGCCGAGTGCAGCTGCAGAGCTCCAATGTGCAGTCTTGAAGCAACCTGAAATATTCAAGTGCACAAATACAAACACATCATGACAGACATATCCATCACCTCTTAATCTGATAAGGGCAGTGCTCACACACGAAATTCCGTGAAGTGTCACAATTAACAAAAGCGGGGAGACTCATTAACTTTGCTGTACTTTGAGGGTCGGTTACTCCCTTAGACAGCTGCAACTGTTTCCACTGCATGACGTCCGCACAATAAAAAAGGGTGTTTTTTTTTCTACAAAACATTCCTTTCATTAAAATTGTACAATACTCCCGCTCAAGATGTTTTCGCGCACGTACTCTATCTCAAGGCGGAAATACACTCTTAATCATGTCCTGCTTAAAGTTGCAGTCTATAGCCCGGAAACGAGACGAAAAATCTAACGCCTATAGACTGTTTGTTTAGCCGGCACAACCAGTAGGCGGCGGCGCCCGTAGCCGTCCCGCGGCGTAGTAGCTATCTCAGCGGCTCGTCTCATAGGCGGGACTCAAATAGGCCGGAGATTTTTCGTCTCGAATCCCGGCTAGTTACAAGGCCGGCTATGGAGATCTCCTCGCTCCGCCTGCTAGCTACGGTGTGTCCCAGCTACGGCACGTCCTAGCTATAGGCGGTGTATGAACCAGCGAAACGAAAAATTGATTTTAAGTCACCTTTTAAGCTTTAATCGGGGATTTGGAGGCTGAGACACATGTTTTATGACATACATAATCGATATACACATATTACATTCAGAAGTAAACCACAGAAAATTTCACAACAAACACTCGGATTCGAACTCGCGAACACTCGATCAGCAAGCGCGTACGCTAACCACTACACCACATCACGCCGCGGCGACAGCTGTAAAAGAACGGGGGTTTATATGTACCAATGGGTCGCTACACACTGGCGTATTAGTGCAGTGTAGATCGTTATTATACATGCAGCGTTCACTGATACGTAAGGAGACATTTTTTAAATGATATTCGTGAAAATATATACGGGCTCACTCAAGTTATTGCTCAGAGCATGCTTGAAGCGAATTTGCGTGCTTCGTATAAAAGATAAAACTGTTCCGCATATATTTGGCACTGGCACCTCAGTGACATTCAAGGAATCTTAGCGTGCATAACCGAGTTCTATTCACGTAAGCCTCCAGCCTGTTGCCTTTTGTGGATTGAACGAGGTTTCAACGTCAAGATTCGCTTTCCGTGGGACGTGAGCTCGGAATCCATCCGTGCCAACCATACAGCGACGCAGCCGTAGCAACGACGTAGCAACGACGGAGAATAGCCGTGTTCTAAGTAACGTCGCTGGCCGCTTCACCGCCGATGGTTACCGGGCCAGTAGCCGATATCGTCACTAAGCCTATTCAGTTTATTTCGAAGCCGTAGTCGACGGTGCTTCAGAACAAAGCTCTCACGCTCATATGTCAGGATCCTTTACTTCTTACCGTTGTTGGCTCGACCCTCTCCGCGTAATAATTACACACTGAGATGAACATGCGCTGATAACCGTGGTATTGTCGGCTATATGTAAAATATGCGAACACGCTCGAGCAGGTGCGGTGTGTCGCGCACGTACTGCAGATGAACTTCACTTGTAAAGGAACTCATCTTGGTTGTAAACGTTGGATAGTGCACGTCGCTTCCCCTCAAACGAATGACACTATTCCCGCAGATATTATTGTTGCTTCAACAGAAAGTGCGGCCCACGTTTCGGTCGACCATGCAAGCGAGGAGGTAGAGCTGACTGCATGCAGCTTCGCGGTCGCTCGGCGGACTGCGTCGCGGAAGAAATGCCTCTCATATGCGCTCACTTTGGACGACACTCGCGCGACAGACGTGACTCGTGAAGTGGACTGTCCACGCCAAAGACATGGCGGCTCGCCATTCGCCGTTGTCTGGCACGCAGTACGCAGGCGGGAACTGGCTGCTAACATGAACTGGATCTGATATCCGGCAGTATTATCGCCGAAATATTTGCGACGTTCTGTTACGACTCCACCAGTGGCCATATTTTTTAGAACATCTCGATTCATGCTGGTATAGCGGCCCCGCCGCGCAATTTAAATCACCTCATACTCGTCTCAAAGCGGAGAATTCGCGAAACTCACACTGGATGATACAATATTTTTCACATAAGTTTACTAGAATATTTTCTGGAAGCGCGAGTCCATGCAATGTACTATACGCAGTATTTGTGCGAAAGGAACCTTCATGGGCATGCAGTGCCTAGCTGTACACCAGTTTCACCTTTCAATAAATTTTTGGCATATTTCGCCGCTATTAATACGGCGGTACACGCAAAATTGGCGAGCTACATCCACACAGCTGCATTTGCATGCGCACGCGACTGGGGTATGTTAGTTTGTTGTGCTATAGAGTGCATTGGATAGCCTTCTGGGGTTTTTTACTTGTACAGGCACTTAATTTTAAATGCGAAGCATTTCTTAGCGAACTTCTGCGACTTTGAGCGTATCTATCTATCTATCTATCTATCTATCTATCTATCTATCTATCTATCTATCTATCTATCTATCTATCTATCTATCTATCTATCTATCTATCTATCTATCTATCTATCTATCTATCTATCTATCTATCTATCTATCTATCTATCTATCTATCTATCTATCTGTCTGTCTGTCTGTCTGTCTGTCTATCTATCTATCTATCTATCTATCTATCTATCTATCTATCTATCTATCTATCTATCTATCTATCTATCTATCTATCTAGCCGCCTACGACTTTGTGCTCCCCTGGTCGCTTGGTTCATCGAATGTGCACCTAAATTGGTATGGCGTAACGTGACCGTATGACGAACATAAATGACAAGTCATAACATGAAAATCATGACACGCATGTCATGTACAGCATGATTGACATGCTACGCTCATGGTGCGCTGGCGGCCGTTTCGCTAGTTTGATATACACCAAAATTGGTATCTTGCGACGTGACTGTGTGACGAACATAAATAACACGAGTTAACATGAAAATCATGACACGCATGTCATGTACAGAATGACTTACGTGGCACGCTCATGGGGCGCTGGCGGCCGTTTCGCTAGCTTTATATACACCAAAATTGGTATGTTGTGACGTGACTGTGTAATGAACATAAATAACACGAGTTAACATGAAAATCATGACACGCATGTCATGTACAGCATGACTTACGTTCCACGCTCATGGTGCGCTGGCGGTGGCTTTGCTAGCTTGATCTACCCCGAAATTGGTATTGCGCGACGTGACTGTGTAACGAACATAAATAACACGAGTTAACATGAAAATCAAGACACGCATGTCATGTACAGCATGACTTAAGTGCTACGCTCATGGAGCGCTGGCGGCCGTTTCGCTAGCTTGATCTACCCCGAAATTGGTATTGCGCGACGTGACTGTGACGAACATAAAAACACGAGTTAACATGACAATCATGACACGCATGTCATGTACAGCATGACTTACGTGACACGCTCATGGGCCGCTGGCGGCGGTTTCGCTAGATTTATATACACCAAAATTGGTATCTTGTGACGTGACTGTGTAACGAACATAAATAACACGAGTTAACATGAAAATGATGACACGCATGTCATGTACAGCATGACTTACGTGCCACGATCATGGCGCGCTGGTGGCCGTTTCGCTAGCTTGATCTACCCCGGAATTGGTTTTGCGCGACGTGACTGTGTGACGAACATAAAAACGCGAGTTAACATGAAAGTCATGACACGTATGTCATGTACAGCATGACTTACGTGCCACGCTCATGGGGCGCTGGCGGCCGTTTCTCTAGCTTGATCGAACCCGAAGTTGCTATTGCGCGACGTTACTGTGTGACGAACATAAATAATAGGAGTTAACATGAAAACCATGACACGCATTTTCCTCAATGACATACAAGACGATTTATGCAGCTCTTTACTGGCTGCTTCGCATTACATCGCTTCCCACAATGCGTGGGATCTGCCGGCTTTTTTATGTACGGATTACTGAAAGGTGTTGCGCACACCAGAAATCCAGAACGTATAGTGGTGCATTAATGGAAAATGAATTTGACACCATCGCGTAATAGGTTCTAGTGTTGCAGAGCTATGCGCAGATGCTAAAAGACAGGTATGGTCTATGAAGGATGCAACTTTTGGTGCAAGCTGGATTTTTAATTTTTTTTATTGCGCACGTACAAAGCGGTTGCGCCTAATTATGGCAGTCGTCACGAGGAACTTAAACTGCTAAACTATGACATATTATCCCAAGAAAGTTAACGTACAGTGGCCATTTGTCGAACATGAGGGTGTTTAACGATTTCTAAACTTTTTAAGCCAATGAAGCGATGTTATTACGAGGTACACCCACCGGCGTGCGCACTTCGGGCTGGCACATATGTACGTTCCAGAGGACGGTAATTTAAGTATGCAAATATTGTTTTCCAGACTTAGGCATTGCTTACCATGGATTTAGGAGAAAAGCGTGAACGGTTTTGCGAAATCTAGAAACCTCTTGGAAGCTCTACTGCTCGCACTTGATTTCGACACCATGCCGTTGCTTTTAATAGAGCATTAAATTAGATATGTACATTTAACGGCAAACGATTCGCGCATTTGACCAAGGAAGCATTTTGTTTTCATCATTACCAACCTATTTTATGTCCACTTGAGGGCGAAGGTCTTTTCACTAATCCCCCATTGATCCTATCTAGCGTATTCATTACTGTTTTTTGTATGTTTGTGGCATGCACAAGAACTAAGAAAGCAGTCAGGTTGCGGTATCCCTAATGCGGACTCCCTTGACGTCAAATGGCACGCCGTGTAGTGGTTGATTGTTGGCTTACGGAGTTTTAGAATTGTGTACGCAGACGTTGCGTTGGCTGGGCATGTACGCTATACTGTATTCGGAAAGTAACGTGCGTATACCAGTGTCTTAGTCTTTGACAGATGCGCAGTGGCAACAAACATAAGAAATTGTGCACACGAAGCTCTTGGTACCGAATTTTAATAGTGCCTAATTTCAACCACTTGGGATTTTTTAACGGGAACCGATCACGTCATATAGGAAAGTTTTTACGCTCAGTTCCCCCTTGATGGTTACCTAGAGTAACCACTACAAGTAACTTGGAAACTATAAGCATGAAGTGTGTTTAGACATGCGTATAAAACTTCGCATTCATTTTTTTAAAGTAACGGCGGTTAAAGCATGGACGCACCATGTTCCTCGTAAATGTATCGTTCAGCGGAATCATTTTCGTTGAGAATGACTTGACTGGCCCTATCAGCTTCATAGTTCAACAGTATATGTTGTGTCTAGCGTGTATAAGCATGCGAGAAACAGGTACTACTCACGTGTAAAAATAAGTATTTATTGAAGGAAAATACAAACAGCGCTAAAAGCAATGCTCAGCGCTGAAGGAAACGATAAACGTGACATCCGATATTCTGGTGCTTCTGATCGTTTCAATGATCGTTTTTGATGTCTCAATGATCGTTTCTTTTGATCGTTTCAATGTTTCTTCAGCAGCTTCCCGCCGGCAAAACACCTGGGAAACAACTGGGTATTTCTCATTGCACTCTGCACAAGATGAAGCATTGAGCATACCCAGTTGGATATGTGAGGACCTTAATATAGTACATTGTCAAGCACAAAATAATCGTATCGTACATCGTCAAGCACAAATTTCTCTAGAACTGTGCCAACCGAAGGTTTCAAATTCTGATCGCAGTAGAAAGCCTCGTTGTCGTACTCCCTCCAAACTCCGGGGTCAGGCGATCGGCGGGCTGCTGGCATTTCATCCTGACGAAAAAAAAAAAGCAAGAAGACACATTCAACGTTAAGTTCTTAGATCACCTGCCCTTTTCGCCCATCACACAAAGCCTTCTACTTGGGAAACGGTTGTTTTCATTCTGTTATACACCTTGTCAAATTTTGTTCAAATAGACAGCGTCACAGAAGTTGGAAATTACAAAAGTGTTTTAAGAAGCTGCTAACGAAGCATTCTTACAGTATTTTAACCATAAACTTACCACAGTTATGAAAGAAAGCTTAGCATCATTTCCTCAGAAATACTCGTCGACCTCCACGAAATAAATACATGCGGGTATTGAACATCTGACCGAAGATGACTTTGGCTTTGTTGAGCTTCTCCATGAAACTTCCAGTTTTTTTTAGAAGTGAAGCTGTGTTTCGAATGTCCGCTGCAAGTGAAAACCTCAGCACAGTCGCAATGTGATGAGAATCACGTACAAGGAAAGCGGTTTTACAATAGACTCACGATTCATTCGTTAAGTAAATAAGATTTTTAAATGGGCGTGAAACGCAAAAAAAAAGAAAATGAATGAAAAAACACAAGAAGAAAGATCGTATGCTCAGTTACGGCATTGTAAACAACACCACGGCCGGTGTTGCTGCTGCTGCTGGAGACCCTGCAAGGTGTGAGCTCCTGGCCAGTTGCTCGATAAAACTGCGCCTGGCTCTTGTGTCAGAACGTTTTGTCACCTGCAAACGTATTCAAATTCTGCCTATACTACTATAACGAGGATGAACAACAATTATATCCCTTATTACGACTGCTGTATGCACTTCACTTCTCTGTAATAACATTAACAATGATCAATCCAACATAAATAATAAGCTCCCAACGAAAACAACAATACTTTTATACAACCACGGTTATATATCGCTGTTGCATCGCATGAAATGATGGATGAGAGAACAAAAATGACATCAATAACTAGCTAACGTCTAAATTATATATGACGCATTACTTTACCTTCATCGAGATCAGCAATTTGCACAGGCACCACAGCTGGTGCATGATGCACTGATGTACTTGTCCACACTTCACTTGGCACTGCATAACACCAATGGGCAAATGTGACCCGAAACCACAGAAATCAGTGAAGGGGCAGAGTAAATACGCAAATGTATTCACGAGCATGATTGAGGCCGGCTTTAAAACTTGTTAGAAATTAGGCAGGAAAACGCGTTTTAAAGACTGTCGCTATTCAGAAAGTCAAATTGCTGATTTTTCCTCCTAAAAACAAGAGATGCCGCTAGTCGTATCTGTGAGCGCCTGATCCAATGAAACGGTAATAACGTCTTCGTTACTCGTAAGTGCAGTTTTATTATTTTTGATTGTGGAAAAAACTTTTCCGCTTCCCAAAGGTAAAAAAAGAAATGTAAATGCGAAGTATAACACCTACCATGAAAGGATGTCCTAACATCATTCAACTGCTAGCAAAAATATGCTTCCTTTGATCGCCACATTGTATCATTGACCATAAATGCAGAGGACAGTTGCTAGCCGAAAGATAAGAAGCCATGCGAGAGCTAAAATTACACAGCTTGTCAAGCAACACGAAGTGATTATCTCAGTGACACCTGCCAAGAGCGACGAAAGCCTCTGAACTGTATGAGAGTTCGCAATAAATGCGACCAGCACGACAACACGTGCGCGACTCTTGAGACGGATGGCGATTACAACAAAGATAAGTACTCGTATACTCGTATAGTTACTCGTACGCATACTCGTATAGTTATTTCAAAAGCCGGCAAAAGAATATTCTGGCAGCTCAATGCCGTCATTCATATATATCAGCGCAAGCATGCAACAATGTGAACGCTAACAGCACGAACATATATGTGAAGAAAGAAGAACACTCACCCAGGCGGGTACGATGCGGCGGGCTGTGTCCGCAGTGTGCGCACCAGCGAGACAGAAATGGCGCGAAAGCGTCGTGTAATCCTGCGTCAACTGCTTGCGTGTAGCCATTTCACGTGCAAAGGGATGTCGCTATGTCCTCGCAACACGCCCTTAATATTGAGATAAGAGAATGTTTCCATGGCGGCCGAGTACCGGCTCACGCGGCACGCTCAACAAACCACACCAACCTATTAATCATCCGCCGCTAAAACTAACCACTCGCGCCAAAAACGCAACCCCCTTCCCGTCGCGCAATATCTTCGAACTCTCGTTTTTACCTCCCTCCTTTCTTTTCTCTGCGCAAAAACAGCAGAAGCGGAGTGCAACAGAGAGCGTAGCAGCCCCTATTCTCTCTCACGCACGCAAGAGAGGGTGCGTAGTTAGCTCCATGCGTATACCTCCTCGCAGCATAGCTCGCCTTTGCGGCCGACGCCGTCGGCGCATGCGTATACACCGACGCTTGCGCCGACAAGTTATAACACGCGGGAGCATACGCTGAGCTGTAGCCAGGATTCTCACTTACGCGGCCCACACCGACGCGCGACTAATACTGCAGGCCGTCTATAAGGCGGCGGTGAAGGGTGCACGTTTTTTATATACACTTGTCACGGCTAATTCCTTTTCGAAGGCCTACTATAGCCGGGAGTTTTCCTGAGTTTTGAAGCGTCCCGCCTACAGGGCATGAGTTAGCCAGGACTTGATTAAGAGTGTAGTTTACCGCAACCAAAATGACATTGACGTGACTAATTAACAAAAGCTCGTTGATTAATTTTAAATTCTTGACCTGGGGGCAGTTCTTTGTATTCGATAGTAGTAGTGCGTGCCAATTTATGGCTTACATATTTTTTAGAAATCGTGAAAGTTGCACGCTATTCGATATATTAAATGCGAAGCATTTCTTAGCGAACTTTTGGCACTTTGAGCGTATCTATCTATCTATCTATCTATCTATCTATCTATCTATCGCCTACGTCTTGGTGCTCTCACGATCGCCTCCTTAACTTGGTGTAGACCAATATTGGCATGGGAGCGTACGAGGATTTGACAAATATGAGTGTCGGGCATGGCATGAATAACGTGAAAATCCTGTCGCGTACGTCGTCAAACCCTTTCCTTCAGACACGTGTGTCAGATACCCGTTTGCCACGGGCCGCGGTGAACGGGTATGCGCCACAAATGATTCACAGTTTATATCAACCGAGGGACGACGAGGAACGACGAGAACAGACATTGGCAATTTAAATGAGAGAGGGTTAAGAAAAAGCCGAGATCGGCAGCGTTGACCCGACGAATGGAAAGGATAAGAATTAGGATCGCAGCAAGGATCGAACCCAAGCATCTTGCGTGGCAGTCAGGTATTCTACCACAGAGCCACGCTAGGTCTAGAAACTCCTTTGGAAAAACAGCCTATGCAGGCCTAATATCGATGCAACGTCAGTTGTGTTTGTGGTGCTGGCTATGTAATTTTACAAGAAAGCACTAAACACTACATATTTACTCCCATGATGCAGGCGTCATATCAGATTAACGTCTGTGGTTCCACTGTTGGCTCCGCTTTTATAGTAGTCTAATAAACATTACATTTGTATTCCTGATTCAGCAAGCTATATTGAAGCATTGCTCGGCCCCGGTGGAATACATTAACGAACGTTACATGTGATGTTCACACGACCGCACCATAAAGTGCACTTAGTTTAGATAATACTGACGTATGTACTCTAACGTGAGGGCTGGCGTTATGTCGCACCATAAGTTACCCTTTAAACACCAGTGTTGTCGACGGAAGCCCACGACGTGCACGTAGCTACTACACTTACAAAAACACGTCGATCCACCTCGTAACGCTTGGCTCAAAGCCATAAAATATAGCATAGAAGTATTCGCTGACTGCTTCGCATGAAACCGATTCCCACAACGCGTGGGATCTGCCGAATTTTCAATCATGAAATTTCAAGGACGAAATCGAAACTGACTGCGCCCGACGCGCAGGAAATTTTTTAATATTATCTGGGGTTTAACGTCCCAAAACCACGGTATGATTATGAGAGACGCCGTAGTGGAGGGCTCCGGAAATTTCGACCACCTGGGGTTCTTTAACGTGCACCTAAATCTAAGTACACGGGCCTCAAACATTTTCGCCTCCATCGAAAATGCAGCCGCCGCGGCCGGGATTCGATCCCGCGACGCGCAGGAAACGTGGCCTCTCAGTTACGTAAGGTCGGAGCTACACGTGAAAAGGAAGTGATGAAAGTTTAATGAAGGTGTGCCGAAGCAGAATATGGTCAGGAAAATCTGCAAGCATTCCGAAATACACAAGTAAACAGCTTAGCATGTGGGTGTGATGTGTAGTACTTATCTGTTTCTTTCTTCAGCCATAAACATAGAAAGGAGAGGCTGATGTTGCGGTTTTCTTGCGCACATCTCGAAAGAAACGGATGAGCACCAAACGCCACACGCAAAGGTAAGGCGATTCGCTGGCGCAAGTGAAATGACTTGCCGCTTTTCACGAAAAGATACGGCCACGACGTGCCTTCATTGAAATTTCGTCACTTCATTGTCACGGGTAGTTCGGGTCTGACGTAACAGAAAAGCCGCGTTTTCTGCGTGCCGGGCGCGATCGGTTTTGACTTCGCCCTAAAAATTTTATGATAAATACCTGGAGTTAACGTAAAACTTTCATGATTTCTGAAAAATGGGTATGCCATAAATTGGCATGCACTACAAATTTCTAATATAAACTGACCTCAAGTAAACAATTAAAAAGTTAGTTAACGAGTTTTTGTTAATTAGTTTCGTCAATGTAATTTTAGATGTGGACAAACCGCGGATGTTAACACTCGTTCAAGAGAAATGCCCTATGTCTGTTTTATTCGGGATGTCCATAAAGGGGGGCCCAGGGGGGCCCGGCGCCCTCTCAATTTCTTAAGGAGAGCCCCCCCCCCCCTCGGTAGGTCAGCTCTGGCTCTGCAGCACCCATTTGATAAGCGCTGGAGCGTATTTTTTTACCAGTAATAATTTGTGCGGGGAAATTATAACTCCCCAATTTTCTGAATAATGATTTAATCGCGAATATTCGATTAACGTAGCGTCAGCAAAAAAAAAAAAAAAACGTATTGTCGCAGAGCTGAGTGCAGTTCCCCGAGACACTGCACACCACAGGTTACCACCCTGTTCGAATAAGCTCCTTGGCACCGCATACTGTTTCACGAGGCACCTGAGCGTGTAGCTACCTCATAGTGAGTCAGTGAAGGTTGACCTTGGCCTGAGTAGGTTACCAGCCAATTTTCGTTCCTTTAGTTGTGCATTACGAGCCGGGCATATAGCCAAAGACACATGCATACAAAGCACAGAACGTGCAGAAGTGCGCCTCGCAGAGCCACCTTACAGCCTTCTGCTTTTGCGTTAGGCATAGGCCATGCATAAATATGCGCCGCCGGTATGTAAGGGACAATTTTCTACACCCGCTCCCCCAATTTAAGTGTATTGCGCTTGCACGCTGCTCGACCATTCTAGCATTGAATGCTTGGGTTTGTTTTGTTGGGCCAACATATAGTGAAAATCTAGCGCACAACCACGACGTAGACGTGGAAGAAGCATACCACCGCAGCGCGCTGATCGGCGCTGTGCCACATTGTGGTTTCTGTGCAGCACACCAGCGGACCCGTTAATCCTTGGATTATGCCGCTTTTGAGACATGGCGAGTTGATGCTGCAATATGGACGTCTGCGTTACGCCAAAATATGTGTATCTACTACATTGAATCGCTCTACTTCATATACAATTATTCGTATTAAGGCGAAAGTGTTTTATGCCTCATCAAACGGGAAGAGTGACCTGTAATGCCATATGACGCTCCCTCCTAGTCCTTTTCCTTCGTCCATGTTCAAGCCCAATCACTAAAAAAAGAAGCACAGATGAGATCATGGGGAACACACCATCTGCACATTATGCGCAAGGGTCAAAACGTCGTCACAAACTCATCATTTCTTAAGGCGAAAGCCTGGTATGTTTCACGCGAAGGTGGCATGGGGCGAAAAGCTGGCTCCAAAGATCTAGCGACCTCTCAACCGCGAAGCTATGCGCTAACTTCGCCTTTGCGGCCTTCGTGTGAAAAAGAAAAAAAAGCAAAGCGGCGTTTGTGCGATATAAATTGCACGGTAAAATAGTCGCACCCGATGGCCTTGGTATTCAAGCCGTCTTAGGCGAATGCATCAGGCACAATGTGAATTTTTTTTTGGTTTTTAGGATATTCACGGTCCCTCGGTTCCCTCAAAGCCATCGTGCTGAGGTAGCTAAAATGTCGTTATAATTGTCGCGAGGTGAAGACAGAGGTCGTAACGCCCAGATCGAGAGAACAGCAGCAGGTCGGTCTTTTAGATGCGAAGCAGCTTTTGCTCGGGGCTTTGTCCGGTGGCGGTGGTGGCGTCCGCGCTCCACTGCGCATGCGCCTACTCTCTCTCCCGCTCTCCTCCTCTACGCAGGTCTTCAGTCACCTTCTCTCCTCTCCTCCGCGCTGCAGCCGGAGGAGAGGAGAGCCTCTGTTCTCCCGTGATGCAGCCGCGCCGCAGCCAAATACAGCCCGTAAACTACTCTCTCCTCTCCCTCCCCCATTTTATGTGTAAATACGAGCGTGCGCTCGGTCGGCTTCCGTCATTCTCGCTTCGCTCCCGTTCAGAAGAATTGTAACGTCAACGTCGGCACCACTCGTTCACTCGGCGCTAACGGAAAACAACGCACAAACACAACGTAATGATAACACAAACGCTAAATACAAACCTCACACACTAACGGAAACGCCGAGTGAACGTAACGGAAACTTGGTGTTCAATCCCTCATGGTTCCCTTGAGTGGGAGATGGTGTAATTTTTCTAGCACCCCGGGCCAGCGAGTTCTTCTTCGTTGCTCTTTCTACCTTCTGTACACGGCATAGGCGCATTTGTGTTGTCGTCTTTCTTGCAGCACGCATGTCGCAATATATTCAATTATCATGTTTTTTTTTAATTTTTGCTTTTAAGTGCATGTGAGAAGTCTGCGATGCGTGAGAAAGTATTATGAAATAAGCAAACTTACGGGCCAGCCCGACCTCTACGGACTACGAACTGGCACAGATACAGGTTGTCCTACAATGTCCATTCCGGCTTTTAGTTTCCGCACATTGAGGAGTATTAACGTGAAATGTTTTCGCTATAGCCAAAGTAAAATGTAGGGATTAATGATGCCGAGGATTGCCCTGAACCTGAAGAGAAAAGAAGTAAAGTAAACCGGCAAGAGACAGGCCACCATGGCAGTGTGTGTCCCGTCTCTTCTTCGTCCTCGTCTTTCAAGCGCATCCACTTCATCGACATGCAGAACCAACTGGCCCAATTAAGCGCACTGACAAACCACAAAATACTGTCAGGATAAAAACAAACTTAGGATTTTCCCCGACAAGTCACAAGATGCTTTAGAACAAGAACAAGATATGGACGCGGAATCATTTATTTATTTATTTTATGTTATTCATTTTTAAATACTGTCAATCCCTCAAAGGGATCATTACAGGGGTGGGAGTACATTGATACATGAAATACATATAAGAAATAATGCGAACAACAGAA
This sequence comes from Rhipicephalus sanguineus, assembly GCF_013339695.2. Classification (NCBI taxonomy): domain Eukaryota; kingdom Metazoa; phylum Arthropoda; class Arachnida; order Ixodida; family Ixodidae; genus Rhipicephalus; species Rhipicephalus sanguineus. Next base: position 35,521,491 of record NC_051176.1, read on the forward strand.
CTTACACTCAGTATGGAAACACAAGAATTTACACATTTTGCAATGGTTACACACAGGTAATAATTTCTACAAGCAGACTACAGCAAGAGCAAGGGAAAAATACAGTCAGCGCAGTGCCATGCGCCCGCATCAAACAGCTCCTTCCACGAGTTCTGTGAACAGTTCTATCGTAGGCTGAGCAACAATGAATTCATCCAAGCAATTCCAGTCTCTAACTGCTACTGGAAAAAATGAGAAGCGAAATATATTGCTAGTAGAATGAAATTCCTCTAAGGTGAATCTATGTTTCTGTCGCGTTTCTCTGGAAGAGTTATATGTGACAAATGACGTGAGACTAAGCTTGAAGCTATTGTGCAACTGAAAAACCAAAAAGACGCGTACCATACGCGTATTGGCAACAACAAATGCAAGAATTTTAACCTGTGCTCTTTGGCTCTGATAGACAAAGTAGCGAGGCCAGCGAGTCAAAGAAGTTCTGTCGGGGAATCGTTACGCCCGTAACGATTGAAAATAAAACGCGCAGCTTTCCTTTTAACCCTTTCAAGTGTGAGAATACAGTTTTTTGTGAGCGGAAACCACGCAACACTGGCATATTCCAATATTGGTCGAATAAGATTTGTGTAATCAAGATACCGTGTTTCAAAGGTTGAACCGGTAAGCGATCGTTTAAGGAAAAACAATTCATTCGGTGCTTTTTTAGAAATTCGTTGCACATGCCCCGTTCCAGCTAAGGTCGCTGCTTATCAAGACACCTAAGTATTTATACTGTGAGATATTCCGTAGCAGGACCCTGTTGATACTGTAAGAAAAGGAAAGGATTGATTTCTTGTTTGTTATGCTCATATAAACTGTTTTTTTCTGCGTTTAATACCATTTGTCAGTCTGAGCACCACTGAGCCACTTCGTACAGAGAATTATTCAGTTTCATTTGGTCGTCTTGGGTTTTAACTGTGTGGCACAGTACGCTGTCATCTGCAAATAGTCTGATGTTTACGTCGACGTGATTAGTTATATCATTTATGTACAATAAGAAGAGCAGTGGGGCCAGTACAGAACCCTGCGGTACACCTGATAAAACGGGAACGGTATCAGACACATATACTGCACGTACTGGTAACGTTCTGAAAGATAATCTTGAATCGCGAGCGGGCCTTCTCCTATTACGCATTTTAATTTATAGTTAAATTTTAGGTGGGAAACGCGATCTAAAGCCTTGGAAAAGTTCATAAAGATAACATCCATTTGTAGCTGGCTGTTAATGGCTTTGGCAATGTCATGGAGTGTTTCCACTAATTGGGTGACAGTCGATAGGCCACTACGAAACCCATGCTGATTGGAGTGTAATATGTTGTTAGTTTCGACGAATTTTGTCAGATATTTAAGGATGATGTGTTCTAGTATTTTACAAGATGTACATGTTAGTGAGATGGGCCTTTAGTTTGCAGGGGAAGAAGTGTCACCTGATTTATGCACAGGTATTATTTTAGCAATTTTCCAGTAATCTGCAAGACAGCCTACGCGAAGTGATTGGGAATATATAAGCTGAAGGAATTTGCTTAGGGGTTCAGCGTACCGATTTAAAAAGGCATTTGGAACGTCATCTGCACCAGTGCTTTTCTTCGGAAGGTTCCGTGCTGGAAGTGGCGCTTTGAGGGCGCCTTATTCATGGAGCTGAGGACACGGGCAACGTGCGCCTGTTAATAGACAGTTTTAGTTGAGCGTCTGCAACAGCTCTGCGGACGCACCCTGCTATTGCGAATGGCTGGCACCCTGCGTTCGCCAAGCTGTTGCAGACGCCCAACTAAAACTGTCAATGAAATAGTTTAGACCGTTATGCGCGTCTTTGTACAGGCTCCCGTTATATGACCGATACAATAAATTATCAAGGGAGATTGTTTCCTGACTGCAGATTGTGTCTGCACTGCTGAAGGCACAATTTGTCACTTTGAGATGCGGTTTCGTGTAAGCCCTAATAATATTTGCAGCGATATTCAAGGTGCAGCGTGCGCTACTCGCGGAAACGGGGGAAGAAAAGCCAATCCGTGTGGAGAACACTTCGGTGCACTAAATAAATATAATGGCTTTTCTTTATTAAAAACGATAGTTTGAGGCGCAGATCTAGTACGGCCCTTCCAGCACGTACTTGGTATTCGGTTAAATTGTACACGCCTCGTCGGGAAGGTGAAGAGCTCTGGATAATACAATATCGACGGCGCGCTTGCCCGGGCCACCGCCGTGCACGCTTTCACCCTCGTTTCTGGTTGCTGTTTTCGGGGCATTGCCTGCGTCTGCGGCGACGTTTTGCGTTATAATAGCACATAATGAGCGTACGTAGCTATGTGTGTGCTATGTACGGTGATTCCATATCATATGATCTGATGTCAGGGCAGACAGCGTCCGCGCGCGTTCGGTGTCGTTCGGGTGCTCGCACTCGCGTGTGTTTATCTGAGTTTTTAAAGACGGATTACGTTTGTAAAACACACGGTAAAAAAAAAAAAAAAAAACGCCAGGTCTGCGCGGAAAGCGCAGCACAGTCACAGCGAAAGCTCGAAGTGCAGCATTTCTAGAGCCCGTTATAAACTCTCTTGTGGCTGCTAATACAAGTACACTAGCAACATACCCACTACGACAGAAATCATAATTTTTGTGAAGCTGGAAAGCACCCACCACGACGTTACTTGTCAATCTGCGGAGAAGCGAGGTGCCATCTGTAAGGCATTATGTGCACTTTCTTGATGCGATGGCTGATATCGATAGCTTTAAAGGACCTAAAGGACCCACTAGTTACGTAATTCGGATTGTGTTACGCGCGGTCGTTATTTAACTGTCCCACCACGCTTTATAACATACGCTAACGTTAGAAAGAGATAGAGAGAGGGAATTAACTTTATTGAGACCCTGAGGAAACTGATCATGGGAGCCTTATGGGCTTCCTTGGCAACCAACAAAAGAGCACTTGCGAGGAACCCACTACGCTATAAATGATAATTTTTGTGAACTAGGGAAGCAGCCACTATGCAATTTTTTGTTATTCTGCGGAGAACCGTGGTACCTGCTAAACACCTGTAAGGCGTTATGCGCACTTTTTTGATGCTGTGGCTGATGACGATGAAGAAATATGGCAGAGCCCTTTGTAATGGGTTGGAAGCATTCAAGAACCCTCTCGTTGCGCAATTCGCGTTGTGTGACGCCTGGTTACAGAATTCGCGTTGTGTGACACCTGTTTGTTATTTTACTCTTCTACCACACTACATTACATATGTTAATGTATTTCCTTCCCGACATCAAGCCTGTAAAGGGTCTTTCTGCAAAGCATTTTCAAGCACCGGCATGGTTCTGAGGTAGAAAACTGGGCTCCCAAGCAGAGGGCCCAAGTTCGAACCTTGTTCCATCCCGGATATTTTTTCTTATTTCGTTTTTTTTCTTATTTCGAGCGACAGTGGTTACGGACACCGGCGGCGGCGGCGGTGGCGGCGGACAACTACGGCGCCAAAAACTGGCCTTGTTGTGATCTCATAACAGCTTTCGCTGTAATAACCCCTCACGGCGTGCCCATGACAGCCGATGGGTGCGCTTGGGCGCAGGATATGCCGCGTAAATTCGGGCTTACTCCGGGAGCAATTTGTGATTTTTCAGAAGTGCCTTCATTCGCGCATAGCCTGTGACCATTACAAAACGAGGTTCCGGCCTTCTTTTTTTGTTAAAATTTGTGTTCGTTTAGAAATTGTTTAACGCGAAAATATCGTGCCATATGTGATATAGTTACAGGGCGTTGCATAAAGAACGGTTTAATCCTGTCACCCACTTTATAATTCACACTCATCGGGGCTCACTCACGTTTCATTCTCATTTCCACTCGCAGTCGTCATACTCACATCATACTCACATTCATCGGCACTCACTCAAGTTCATACTTCAGGCCTACTCACACTCATTCGGCACTCACTGAGAATTCAATACTCACGTCTACTCCACCATTCATCGGCGCTCGCTTCACGTTCATACCCACTCTACTCACACTCATCGGGTACCACTCACTTTCTTACTCACTCCCCTCATCCTCATTAATACTCGTCGACTCTCATACTCAGTTATTACACACGCTCATAGGTACTCACTCACGTTTATTCTCATTTCCACTCACACTCGTCGATACTCCCATTCATGCCCACGTCTACTCACGCTCATGAGTACTCATTCACATTCATACTCACGACTACTCACCATCATCGGTAATCACTTATGTTATACTCACGGCAACTCACGTTCACCGACACTAATGTTCATTCTCACGTCCACATAAACTCTTCAATACTAACTCACACTCCACTCACGGCTACTCAGATATGTTCTCACTGACGTTCCTACTCACGTCTACTCACGCCCAAGGGTACTCATTCACGTTTATACTCACTTCTGCTCACGCTCATCAGTACTCACTCAGGTTCGTACTCATGCCACTCACAATAATGAGTCCTCACTCAGGTTCTCACGTCTACTCACTCATGAGTACTCACTCAGGTTCATACTCACCTCTACTCAAACTCATGCGTACTCACTCACGTTCATACTCACGCCTACTCACCCTCATGAGTACTCACTCACCTTCCTACTCACTTCTACTCGCACGCACGCCTACTCACCCTCATGAGTGCTCACTCACGTTTACACTCACGTCCACTCACACTCATGAGTACTTACTTACGTTCATACTCACGTCTGCTCACACTCATGAGTACTCACTCACTTCCATACTCACCTCTACTCACACCCCTTGTCGCTCACTCATTACTCACACTCACAACGTTCAAATGAGAGAAAGTGAGTGTGAGTGAGTGTACTCATGAGTGAGTATGCCCAGCTATGTTAGTAATACGTTAAAAGCGTTTCCTTGATGCTGTTGCTGATGTCGATGATGAATTATGGCTGAGCCCTTTGTAATGGGTTGGAAGCATTAAACCACCCACTCGTTACGCAATTCGCATAGTGTGACGCTTGGTTGTTATCTTCCTCTTCTACCATGCTATATTACATATGTTCACGTGATTCGAATGAGTTTCAAGCACCGGCATGGCTATACGGTAGAATACTCAACTGCCACGCAGAGGGCCCGGGTTCAAATCCCATCTGAACTTGCATATTTGTTTCTCATATCGTTTTTTCTGATTCTGCGCGGTAGCGGTTACGAACACCAGCGGCGGCGGCGGAGAACTACGCCACCAAAATCGGCTGCTCTTGTGATCTCATAACAGCTTCGCGTTATAAACCCTCACGGCGTGCCCATGACAGCCGATGGGTGCGCTTGGGCGCCGATATGCCGCGTAAATTCGGGCTTACTCCTGAGCAATTTGTTTTCTCAGAAGTGCTTTCATTCGCGCATAGCCTGTGACCATTACAAAACGAGGTTCCGGCCTTCTTTTTTTGTTAAAATTTGTGTTCGTTTAGAAATTGTTTAACGCAAAAATATCGTGCCATATGTGATATAGTTACGGGGCGTTGCATAAAGAACGGTTTAAATCCTGTCACCCACTTATATATTCACACTCATCGGGGCTCACTCACGTTCATTCTCATTTCCACTCGCAGTCGTCAATACTCACATTCATACTCACATTCATCGGCACTCACTCAAGTTCATACTCATGCCTACTCACACTCATCGGCACTCACTGAAATTCATACTCACGTCTACTCACATTCATCGGCGCTCGCTCACGTTCATACCCACTCTACTCACACTCATCGGTACTCACTCACTTTCTTACTCACTCCACTCATCCTCATTAATACTCGTCGACTCTCATACTCATTTATACACACGCTCATAGGTACTCACTCACGTTTATTCTCATTTCCACTCACACTCGTCGATACTCCCATTCATGCCCACGTCTACTCACGCTCATGAGTACTCATTCACATTCATACTCACGACTACTCACCATCATCGGTAATCACTTATTGTTTACTCACGGCAACTCACGTTCACCGACACTAATTTCATTCTCACGTCCACTCATACTCTTCAGTACTCACTCACACTCCACTCACGGCTACTCACACATATGTTCTCACTGACGTTCCTACTCACGTCTACTCACGCCCAAGGTCTCATCGTTTATACTCACTTCTTCTCACGCTCATCAGTACTCACTCAGGTTCGTACTCATGCCACTCACAATAATGAGTCCTCACTCAGGTTCTCACGTCTACTCCACTCAGAGTACTCACTCAGGTTCATACTCCCTCTCCTCATACTCACACTCATGAGTACTCACTCACGTTCATACTCACGCCTACTCACCCTCATGAGTACTCACTCACCTTCCTACTCACTTCTACTCGCACTCACGCCTACTCACCCTCATGAGTGCTCACTCACGTTTACACTCACGTCCACTCACACTCATGAGTACTTACTTACGTTCATACTCACTTCTGCTCACACTCATGAGTACTCACTCACTTCCATACTCACCTCTACTCACACCCCTTGTCGCTCACTCATTACTCACACTCACAACGTTCAAATGAGAGAAAGTGAGTGTGAGTGAGTGCACTCATGAGTGAGTATGCCCAGCTATGTTAGTAATACGTAAAAGCGTTTCCTTGATGCTGTTGCTGATGGCGATGATGAATTATGGCTGAGCCCTTTGTAATGGGTTGGAAGCATTAAACCACCCGCTCGTTACGCAATTCGCATAGTGTGACGTTTGGTTGTTATCTTCCTCTTCTACCATGCTATATTACATATGTTAACGTGATTCGAATGAGTTTCAAGCACCGGCATGGCTATACGGTAGAATACTCAACTGCCACGCAGAGGGCCCGGGTTCAAATCCCATCTGATCTTGCATATTTGTTTCTCATATCGTTTTTTCTGATTCTGTGCGGTAGCGGTTACGAACACCAGCGGCGGCGGCGGAGAACTACACCACCAAAATCGGCTGCTCTTGTGATCTCATAACAGCTTTTGCTGTAAGAAATAAAAACCAAGCACTCCGTAGGCTTTAAGGAAAAATCGAGTGCTTGGGCGGTATTTCTGCCATACAACTATAATCGTCGTCTGGCTTGCTCGCGTTTTCTTTCTTGAAAACCCCGCTCTCGCCACTTTGCCATCAAAATGCTATGTCACGCTGATAGCCCGCACGCCGTTCGTGACCGGGATGCGCCGGGACCGCAGTGATAACACAAGGAAAATACGCGAGGTAGATAGATGACGGTTATAATTGTGTGGCAGAAATATTTTCCAAATACTAGATTTTTTCGTGCAGATGGTTAACCAGTAAAGGTGAGACGTGCGGCGCCGGTGTTTATCACGAGCTGGGATCTATCGAAGTGTCTTCTGTAGCAGCTTTTGATTTCTCTAGAACGACATTTAAGAGATGCATGCTCTAAACTTTGCGTTATGTGACGTAAGCTTAAATCATATTAAGAACACCTAAATGATTTTATGTGTAGCGATTCATGCTGTGTCGGGTATCATCGCTAGCTATATGTGCTGACAAAAACCCGAAGAGAAGCTAGTGCAAGCGCCGAGATCCTTGCTTCTTCATCATAGTTTCTGCGCACTCACGGACCGTCACATTCTACCACCTACTAGCTACAGCTTCGCTACAGAAAGCTTTGCGAGTACAGATCCTGGTGCTAAGTGCGCGGTGCTGTCTTTCTCAATCGGGATTTGCTTCACTCAGGCGCATCAAGCGCGGAGTTTAACCGCGCAGCAGCAATGCACACAGTGGAAATGCCCTCCTCCATCCGCAACTCGGTCCACGCACCTTGGCATCCTCTCGGAAGGAGCGGCGAAGGTCGTCCGCGTACAAGGAGGAGAGCTTGCGCCGTCCTTCTCGAGGCTGATAACCTGCGCGGCATTTCCGCACACGGAGCGCCAGCATCACATGGAAGAAGGCTGCTGCACGAAGGGTGCTTGCCACTGCCGCACGCTGTGCCCAATCTGTGAAGGAAGTTGCGTGCATCGTCGTCTGAAGCGGCGCTGAACTAGCGGTGCATGAGTCAGCGGTGAATGTGTGACCCGCGGACAAGAAAGAATGATCGTCCCGAAGTTTTCGGAGCATAGGTTTTGAAGCAGTCATACGCCTCCTCAAGAAAGGAAGCGTGGCACAGTTTTCTGTCAAATCTGCGAGTTACAACCAGTTACACTGCAACGGTAGAAAGCCGCAGAATCCACAAGGGATGCCTTATAGGTTTTTGTCGCGTAGCCACTGAGTCACACAGCCGCGGAGCGAGCGCACTGCTTGTGTGATGAGTTGCACGAAGCTTTCTCGGTTATGCGGTCACGGCGCTTATCGGGGTCACTGTCAGCGAGCGGTATAGAGCTACACGACCGGTTCTCGGAAGTTGCGCGCCAAGTAGGCCTTTGCGCCGGATATGGATATACGCACGGGAATGTAGTTTATGTCGGCGTAATACGCGTTTAGCTGGGCAACTCGATACACTTGGTAGTGCGTATGAAGCCTTCCAACCGGCGCAAGTTTTGTCTGCGCGTGAGACGGAAGTATCCGTGACAACCGCCTGTAGTCGTCCGCACAGCTTAGCGTTTGCCGTTGTTACCATATACTATAGCCGGACAGACTAGGACAGACTAGGCAAGCGCGTGGAGAGTGGCGGCCGCAAGCGTTCGGCGACGGTATTTTGGCAACCTGCGATGTGCTGCACAGAATAGGTGAGGAGTCAAGAAACGTCCAGATGGCGATGCCCCAGACCCCTCGCCGTGCGAGCGACGGGCATCGCCGAGCGAAGGGGTGGCGGGCAAGGGCAGTGGGGGACGGAGTGCCTGAGGGGTCAGTTCCTGGAACCGCAAGCATTTTGGGTCCAAGGCGCTTTTCGTCGCCGTACTGTTCGTGCACTGAGGCTGCAGGAGGGCGGCGTGTCTGGCGCCACCGCCTCTTCCCCTTACCAGGTTGCGCGATCACCTGGCAAGCGATCTTGCGCCGGACGGCGGCGTCGCTTTCTTCTTGCTCGCTCTTCCGTAATGGAGGTTCGCGGCCGCCAGTTTGCCCGCAACCCGCGAGCGGAGGGCGCGGCTGTCTGTTTACGGGCACGCACACCGACTAGAGTGTCCGCTATGGAGAAGCGACTGAAGCCCACTATGTACTAGCGAGTGAGGAAAGCAGGGAGAAAAAAAATCTAACTGGAATGAACGAGCAAGCCTTCTGAACTTGCAATATTCCGCCCGCTGTTGCTCCTTCCACCTCTTTCTTCGTTACGTTAGAAACGTGCAGGCTTCCAGGTTAATGAGCACCTTTGTGAAGCGGAGACCCCCTTAGTGTGCCAACGACCCGGCAATGAGCATATAGGAAGAGAATTCTACGTAAATTATTATTCTTCGTGACTCGCTAATTGGTGCCTCGCATGATTTGAACCAGTTAGTCTCGATCGCTGGTGTTCCGCAGCCACGCTGAAAAGACAGTTGGCGACACAAAAGCGCTGTCCCATTTCGCCGCGACACACGTGGACTTGCTGACCGCAGACGCAAAGGGATCACAGACGTTGCTTACGTGAAGATTGATGAACGGTGACCAGATGATCACGGATTGGTTACGGCGGCTTATGTGATTTCAAACCGCCGTGATTTCAAGAATTTGACTGAAAGCACGTAGCTCGGATCACGTGACTCATACCCTCCTTCCCTCGCAAAGTGGCCCCACCCCCGTCACACCTTATTCGTTTTTCTTTCTGGGCCCCGGGAATGCCGCAGCAGCAGCGCCAGGGGCGCAAGAACATCCTTGAAACCCGCTACAGGCAGCTACGCCTTGCTATGCCGTACGATGTTGCCCAATCATACGAGTACGTTTTCAACTAGACTGTAACAAGGAACAAAGAAAAACTAACGAGAGGCAGCCGCGTCTTTCGCTGTGTGATAAATCGGCATATGGCCTTGAAAAATCTGATGCAGACGGCCCAGCCCTCGGAACTGCCCACCCTCTGGAATAAGCGGCTTCTGTTCAACCATTCGCCGGACAGCCCACCAGCATGTGGCAGCGCTTGGCGATGAGCCAATCAGCGAAGTGGTCGATGCTGCTAAAAATGTGTAGCCCGAATATGGAAAGGTAGCAGGAGGCGAGCTGCTTCGCTAATAGGGCCGAAGCGCTCGCGTTTGAACACGAATGAAGACCGGGGACAGAGTAAACTTGGCGACGCGGTTATTTATGGTACAAGGAAAAGACGACAGAAACTGCGGGACCAAGCTGTGCGCATCAGGTTATTTTTTTTTTATTTGACTGGGTTAAGAGGGGGAAAACATGGGGGTGCTAATTCCTTTCCTTACAATTCCGGGTACGTATAATGAAACAAACACGTAACGACCTTTCTACCGTTACTACAGCCTGCCCGCGCTCATTCATTTACATACATACATACGTACATACATACACACATACATACATACATACATACATACATACATACATACATACATACATACATACATACATACATACATACATACATACATACATACATACATACATGCTGAAAGACAGCAGCACAGTTGTGGTCTCGACGCCCTTTATTCAGCAGAGCCGCCTGACCAACACTCAGAACGAAGATGGCGCTCACAGTGATGATGATTATATACAGGCTAAGAGGATGAAGGAAGAATGTTGTGAATATTGTACTCACAACAATTTCTCCCTCGCGCGGAAGCGGCCAACCTGGCCGCTGTTTATGGCGGGGGTGTACGTCGAAGGAATGGTTTTAAGCGGGAAACGTGGACAACCTCTGTGCCACGGCAACGGCTGTCGGATAGCATGACAACGGGCGTTACCCGAAAGTTCACGGGAGAAGTTTGCTCGACAACAGCGTAGGGGCCAATAAAACGTGACTGAAACTTATCACATAGCCCAGGAACTCGCGTTGGGGTCAACAGCAATACTTCGTCTCCGGCATTGAAGGGAACGACGCTGTGAAAGTCATCGTAGCGAGTCTTCCGATCCGGGTGGCTCGCCTCGGTATTGAGGTGGGCGCGGTGGCGAGAAGTGGCAAGGCGAGAGATTAAGTGCTCACTTGACGACGCCGACGAGTCCACGGGGACATATAAAAAAAGAGACGTCGAGGGGAGATGTCGGTTGATGGCCGTAGACAAGGAAGAAGGGTGAGTAGCCCATGGTGCGATGCGTAGCGGTATTGTACGCAAAGGTCACGCATGGCAAGATGGTATCCCAGTTTGTGTGGTCGGCGTTGATATACATGGAGATCATATCGGACAGAGTTCGATGAAAGCGCTCTGTGAGGCCATTAGTCTGGGGATGGTAACTGGAAGTCGTCTTATGGATGGTGTTACATGCGTAGAGAACGTCCTCGAGTAGTTTCGACAGAAACGCCTTGCCGCGGTCACTCAAAAGCACGCGCGGCGCGCCATGTCGCAAAAAGATAGCTTCCAAGAAGAAGGTGGCAATTTCCTCCACTGGTCCGAAAGGGAGTGCAGCTGTTTCGGCCTACTTTGTCAAGTGGTCTACTGCAGTGACAATCCATCGCTTGCCGCTGGCTGATATTGGCAGTGGTCGGAAGAGATCGATCCCAATGGCTCCAAATGGAGCGTCAAGACATGGAGGAGGTTGTAGGAGTCCCGCGGGAGATGGAATGGGTCATTTGCGGCGCTGGCAGCGAGAGCATGAAGCAACGTGTTGTGCTACGCAGGTGGAGAGTCCAGGCCAAAGCAAAGCGACTGCGGATGCGTTCTTAATATTGTGCTCACAATACATACATACATACATACATACATACATACATACATACATACATACATACATACATACATACATACATACATACATACATACATACATACATACATACATACATACATACATACATACATACATACATACATACATACATACATACATACATACATACATACATACATACTGCGACGTGTGTTATTTGGTGTATTCGGATTTCACCCGTAAAGACTGTTTGCAACGCTCAGCGCAGACCGCACCGCAATGTTTCAGAAGCTTCGCGATTGTTAAAAGGGACACTAAAGGCAAAGAAGAATTTATGTCAGAGTGAAAGGTCAATGTTTGAGAACGTATAAAACGTCAATATTATCAATAGGAGTGCTCTAGGAATCTAGAAATAAGATAAATGTTGGACACTTTATGCGCCTTCAGTGGGACGTTGTGGAACGAGCCCGACGACGTCAAGAGTCCCGAGTACAAATTATCACCAGTATTCAAGCTACTTATGATAAAGAAAGAACATTCCGAGAATTGCAAGACGTAATAAAATACTGCTTGTGCGTTTCTGTTTGATTAATGGAAAAAGAGCTTGACGTTACAGTGGAAAACGGCGCGGGCTGTGCAAAAGTTCCGTTTTCGCAGGGCTGCGCTCCGCTCGCGCGGTCGCGTCTCAGTGGTAGTTTGGTTATCGGGTACTGCTGCGTGTGCCTTGCACGCTCATGAAAGACACTGTAATGGAAAGTTCCAAAAAAAGCCGTGTCCATGTGATGTTGTGTAATGCCCTTCAGAGCAGAACCCACAGCGTCCGCGGCCGGGCAGTAAAGGCGGGCAACGTTGGGCAAGGCAAATGCTACGTCAGAGGCCTTTTCAGGCGCATGATTTGAAGTGCGCTAACGCTGTGCAGACCACTGAAATGTGATTTTCACTCAAAATAAGCATTTCCTTGGCACGAAACAAGCACTACGAGGTTTCTCAGATTCACTCAAGATATGTATTTTACCCTGCGGACTCACTCGAACTCAGACTGACTAAACTTTTTCTCAACTGGACTCACTGGAACTCAAACTCACGAACATATTACTCAGCTGGACTCACTCAGACTCACACTCACGGCTTGACCTGAGTCTGAGTGAGCCGGAGTGAGTCGACTCATGAGTCCGTTAGCGTAAAATTACCTTTTGCGATTCTGGTGTCAATGCTTCTTAAGAATATTTCACATAATCAGTGCTCTACGACACGCCTTTTCATCTTGTGCCTTCAAATACGAGCTTTCAGTGGTTTCAATCCAGTAAGGACATTGTTATGAAGTATGCGACTCACACGAGATATTTTTGTGAAGAACTTCCGTGAACGGATAACTGGCTAGTTTGTGAACTCATGTTAAGCAGGTAGCGCAAGAGACACGGACACTAGCGAGAATAAGTGCACAGGACAGCGCCAACTTCAAACTAAAGTTTATTTCCTGATCCTCGCCTATTTATCTTCACCTTAACTGAATATGTCATGACGCCGACTCACCTTGATCATCTTATACCTAAAATGATAACAATACTAAAACGCGCAAAACCGCGCAGTCAAACACTGATACACTCGAAAACATCACTATAAAACACGCATGCTCAGAATTTTGATCAAGGGTTGGCCGAAGAAAAGCTATCTCCACGAGAGTAGGCTTCAACTGAGCCTACTCCGTGTGAGATAGCTTTTCTTTCGGCCACCTGGCTGCTACCCTTGCCGCGTAATAGGAACATTCTATTCTGAGCATGCGTGTTTTATTGTGGTGTTTGAGTGTATCAGTGTTTGACTGCGCGGTTTTGCGCGTTTTAGTATTGTTATCATTGTTATGAAGTATATGCGACTCACACGAGATATTTTTGTCAAGAACTTCCGGTGAACTTCCTGTGGATTTGCGGGGGGGGGGGGGGCACCCCCCCCCCCCCTATAGGCCTCATATTGAGGGGGGTGGCGCTGCGGGGGGGGGGGGGGAGGTATGGGCACCCCCCCCCCCCATAGCTCACGCCTCTCATCAATAATATTGGAATGGGCGCATGAAAGCTATAGTGTGTGGAGTTATGTGCGAATAGACTTGAGTACAAACGTAAGCCGATATAAAGGTGAAAGTAATGCTGAAGACGAGTACAGATAGCACCATAGGTCGGCAATAAAAGGTGGAGCTCGCTCAGACTCACTCAAGAAGTATACATTGCGCTTAGGGCTCACTCGGACTCAGATTCACCAATCTTTTTCTCAACCGGAGATCACTCGGGCTCAACCTCAACAAAATATTACTCGCCTTGACTCACTCAGGCTCATTCTCACGACCCGACCTGAGTCTGAGTGAGTCTGTGTGAGTCTGAGGGTGCAGACTAATGAGTGAGTTTGCCGATCTATGGCTCAGTCACAAAGCTCATCCGCTTTTCTGCGTTCATAATAGTGAATACAGGGACTTTTTAGGTATCGCAAACATGAGCACAGCATATTTTTTACGAACAACTCCTAAAGAAGTATTCTCGGTATTTCTGTCACTAAAAACACCACTGCACGGGATATAAATGACCTAAAAAATTAAACCTATTAAGGCAGCACTTGATATTTTGTTACCCGTTCTTGCCCATCTAATACCTGCGTATCTACGGGAGTCTTTCCAGAAAAAAATGAAGCATGCGAGAGTAAGTGTATTGTAGAAATCTTATGACAGAAATGTTTTTTTTTTTCTAACTATCGTCCCATCTCTCTACTTCCTGTTATATCCAAACTGTATATCCACGTGTTATGTATATTATGTATATTGTATATCAACGTGTTATGTCTTTTTGCGAGAAGTATTCTATATTATCCCCACATCAATCCGGCTTCCGACGGGGTATGTCCAAGGAACTGGCTCTGCTCACACAAAAAGAACTTATACCATGGTATTGATTTGGGTAAGCTTGTAGATACAGCCAATAACATTCTTAAGGACATTTTTATATGGAGTACTGTAAATTCTTTAATGATCAACATAACAAAATCCAAAGCTATGCTGTTCGCACCGGTTCAGAAAGCTGTCTGTCGTGTTCTGATATACACCTAGGGCCCAAAAAAAGTGAGGTTGGTAAAGAAATTTCGCCCTTAGGAGTAATTTCTAATGAAAATGTTAACTGGGACCAACACGTTTATAAATTAACTAGAAATATAGCACAGGCGTGCGGTATACTCTGTAAATTTCCACAAATTTTCCAGTGAAAATCAAACTTTTGCTCTAAAATGCATTATTTCCATCTCACATAAACTATCCTAGTTTAGTGTAAGGAGATACATGTAAAGAAAATCGGAACGAAATATTTTTGTTAGAGAAAAAAGCAATTCTTCATATTGCAAGCGTGCGACACTAGGCACATGCAAGTGATTTATTAAAAAAATATAACATTTTACCGATTGATCAGATACACAGCTTTAATGTCATTATGAAATACCGGCAAAGCTTGCTACCAAACAATGCTGGTTTTCTAAAACTGTGCAACCTTAGGAAAACTACACAATCTCATTAGGCAAAGGCCTTCCTGGTTTGCATTTTATTCGCGAACTAATCATGGTTTAAAAATACTTGAACAGTGTATCCCCGCTTGTTTTAACCTGTTTGAAAATAAAAGCATTGCGATCTTTAGTATGCCTAAAAAAGAACTTAAGAAGCTTCTGATTCAGAATGGCAGTGTGTAGTTTAGTTTTTCTACTTATTCGGTCAGAGTACTACGAGTAAAAGAAAACGTCGTATAATAGTGCTCATGTGTGTAAGGTGTCATCCTACGTTGTTGCTTAATTTTTTTTTAATTTTTTTTACTTTAGGAGTGAAACATGTAACCTTTCACGTGTCAGTGTTTCTGTTATAACACTCCAAAGCTTGCGTTTTTCAGATTTAACGTTGTATACATTGCATAATTATTTTTGTAGTATTTAGTAGCCGTTTAGCAACGGGTGAATTGTTTCATGATTGACTGTACGCCGCTTTTTGTATTACTTCTTCTTTTTCCTTTCTTGTTCTTCATTCATTTTTTGTAAACCTGAAACTCCGATGTAATGAACTGTTTTTTTTTTCTCTGATTTCCTGAAGTTTGCAGATCGATGTCCAAATGTTTTCATATCTGTGCTCTGCGGATTTCCAATGCCAAGGAAAAAAGGGGTACGAGCCTCGTCAAGCTGCTAACACAGCAACTTTTTGCTCTGATCCTTGCGTTTTCTTTCCGCAAGTTTTGTAAGGAAAATGCTGAATAAAGTTGAATTGAACTAAAGTGAAACGTGAATGAACGCGAGTGAGCACCCACAAGTGTGAGTAGACGTGAGTATGAAAGTGAGTGCGCACCTGTGAGTGTGAGTTGGTGTATGAGCGTGAGTGAATACGAATATGTGTGAGTACGCGTATCAACGCGAGTGAGTGCCTGTGGGAGTGAGCACGCGTGAGAATGAAAGTGAATGAGTAGGTGTAAGTGTGAGTGAACGTGAGTGAGCACCTATGAGTGTGAGTATATGTATGAGCGTGAGTGAGCACGTATGGGTGTGAGTACACGTGAGTATGAACGTTGAGTGAGCACTTGTGAGTGTGAACAGACGCGAATATGAACATGAGTACTCATGAGTGTGAGTAGGCGTGAATATGAGCGTGAGTGAGTACTCACGCCTGTGAGTAGGCGTGGGTATGAACGTGAGTGGGTACTCATGGGTGTGAGTGGCCGTGAGCATGAATCTGAGTGAGCATGTAAGGGTGTGAGCACACGTGAGTTTGTGCTCACACGTTCACGTGTGAGCACACGTGAACGTGAGTGAGTAGCTTGGTGTATGGGTATATATGAGTATGAACATGAGTGAGCTCGTAAGAGTGTGAGTACTCGTGAGTATGAACGTGAGTGAGTAGTTTGGAGCTTAAGTATATATGAGTATGAGCGTGAGTGAGTACGTATGGGTGCGAGTACACGTGAGTATGAACGTGAATGACTGCTAAGCCTGAAAAAACTTGGATGAGTGAATATGAGCGAGTATTCTCTTATAGTGCCGACCTATGGTCCAAACTTTCCCATAACAGTATGCATTTGAAAATTTTGCATGGCTCGAAAAGATACTGATTGTAAACTCATTCAGTTCACTAAGCATAATTCTTGACTGTTTTACAACCTTTATTGATAGCTTGTTCAACTTTTATTCACCCTCAAGGCATATCCAGTCCTTGGCTATAATGTGCCAAGCCACGACCAGTATTATTGGTAGGCAATTTTTAATTCAAAACTTGTTATTGCCTAACTCCAACGGTAACTTTAGTGTCATGGTTTTTGGATTCATTTTACACGTGGTGCATGAACCATAAATTGAGCTCTTGAAGATGATGAAGAACTGCTTTTCCGGACGCAGTTGATGGCACTAGCTGGCATGGAAATATTATTACTATAGATCTACTACTTATGCGTAATAGTACAGTGAATCGTGGTTGTGAAGTAATGCCTTGTTCCCAAGCTTAATTTTAGAAATTTACATTATTTCTTAAAAATATGTGAATAAAGGTAACTGTGTTTATAAATTTTTGTAAGTGGATATGTGGTCGACACCACAGGGTTTTATACAAGAAAGTAAACCGCACAGTCATGTGTAACATGTTTTTATGCCTGAGGGCAAAATAATGAAATGGTGCACCAAAATTCCTATTGCGCAGGCATATATTTCGTAAAAGTGTTGCAAGCCCTTACAGACTTATCGAGTTGCTTTCACGTGTAACCAGACACCAAGTTCCCTGTGCATGCCATCTCTTTGGATTGTGCTTGCATATTGGCATTGCGAAATGTATGCCATACTGAAGATTATAGCGCACGAAAAAACACGGACAAAAGAAGGCGTGACACACACAGACGCTAATTTGTGTCACGTCGTCCTTTGTCCGTGTTTTTTCGTGCGCTATAATCTTCAGTATGCCATACCAACACGCCCAAAACGCCACGTTACGAAATGTATGGGTCGTGCTTTGTGATGAATTTTTAAACTCTACTTTCATATTTTACTGCTGTGAATTAGGGCTCAGGTTGCACTGTACATGTTGTTTCGTGTGTTCAATAATGAGCATGGCTTCTGTGCAGTAGATGAAAATGTATATTTTTACATTGACATTGCGGATGTTATTGTTTTGATTTCAATAAAGTACTAGTACAACCAACATTTGTTGTATCATCTGAAGTTAAAGAATTTTAATGCGTTCAAGCAAAAAAAATGCTTGTGCATGTAAAAGAAATTGTTCGGGCTCTGACGTATAGGTCAGTGGTTCTCAGCCATGGATGTTTCGGGGACCCCTTGTGGACTGGCGGAAGTGGCGAGGGACCCCTTGCAGTGAGAGAAAAGGGGGCAAGGGGTTATAAATTAACACAACATGCAGCGTGAAAAAGGGGCCCTTTTGTTTCTTTGTGGCAAAGAATGATCAAACTAATGTGTCACGCCAATTCGATCTTAACAGCTTTTCAATAAGTTGTGCGGTCTGCAGCCACATTCCAGCTGTTTCTAGCTATGCTTGCTCTTCAAATATGCAAGCCTAGAAAAAGCATACGTCGCAGAAAATTGCATAAAATCTTTACAGACATCTCATGGAGAAGGAAACACATAAGTCAGCTCCGCCGCAACGTAAAACTGTTATGCGGCGAAGCATACCAAAAAATCCGAAGGGGCCGCTGTCATTGGACATGGTGTGCCTTCAAAAAAAAAAAAAAAAAAAGGCGTTTTGTCTTTTTTGTTCGATTATGTGTATCGCGGAGCGCCAGATATGGCTTCGCTGTCCCCCACTTGAGAACCACTGGATACTATAGATAATACTTGTGTTCTACCAGATGGGTTGAACCGATGATTCTTGCAAAACATCGTGCAAATAAGCGACAGGCAGTAAACGGAAACAGATGAACAGTGATCGAACATGGATGGGTTGATCATTCATCAATGATAGCATAATTTGTATAATGGATTTGGACATCAACTACAGGTACACGAGGCAGTAGGAATGAACATGGCACCCACCTTTTTTTCAGTTTGTATTTATCTGCTGCACTCCTCATGTTCGTGCTATGTGTAATATTGAATCCCGAAAAAGCGAAGTTGTGTCCTGCTGTGACAAAAGTATCCGACCAATTAAAATGAAACCCTATTTCTGAACAACAGCTCTTCCACTGAGGCATACAATAATGTCATTTTTTATAGGTGCTGCACAATCTCTTCACTACAAGCGGACCTTCGCAACAACGAAGTGCAACAGTATTACCTTTTCTGGTTTTAGGGAGACATGTCACTCGCGAATTTGTAGACATCGTGATTAACCTTGGTGCACGCCTTCGTCATTCATTTTAACGGCAGCGTGGTACTGAAGAGCAAAGGTTATTTAGTAAAAGGGTATGTCATGAGTAAAGGGCGCGGGGCGCGTGCCGGACGGCGGAATGCGTCGATGGTGCGCGGGGAATGGAAAAGTACCCGATGGTGTGCACTCCCGCAGGGGCGTAGCCAGAAATTTTTTTCGGGGGGGGGGGGGGGGTTCAACCATACTTTATGTACGTTCGTGCGTGCGTTTGTATGTGTGCATGCCTATATACGCAAGCAAAACTGAAAAATTTCGGGGGGGGGGGTTTCAACCCCCCCAACCCCCCCCCCCCCCCCCCTTGGCTACGCCCCTGCACTCCCGCCATGTCCACGCGCGCCATTGGCCGGAGAAAGGCGCGTGCCACGCGACCCGAGCTGAGGTGAGAGACCTGAGAAGAAGAGATGGTCATTGTTCGGTGGAGTTGGCCAAGAGCAAGGTGGGGCAAGCCAGCGTCGCGCCCGCGACTGGAACAGCAGGGCCCAGTTCTGGAGGCAGCGTTGCGAGAGGTTCGGGAGGTGGCCGTCGACCTTGGTGTCTACCGAGCGAGGCTTCCCGGGCTTGCGGCAGCCTCATCACGCAGTTCTCGCGGCACCTGCGGCACTACCCCAGCTCGACGAGACGGCAACCCACCGACAATCACCGGAGAGCCACGTCGACAGTTCGAGCCAGTGGCACTGAGGATAGGCCGAGGGTTAGGCCTAACTGGACGAGACCGACGTTCTCGACGAAAGACCGGAGGGTCAGCGATGAGGACGACCAGCGAGGCGGTGGATCGACGACGACGACTCTGACGTCGACAGGAGCAGCGACGACGGGACAGAGCGTCGACTGTGGAACCGAATCGAGGCAGCGAACAATACGCAGTAAGAACGTTCGATTCGTAGAGTGACAGACTGAGACGCCATAGTGGCCAGACGCTCGAGTGAGGGTGAGCTAAGCATAGCTCGAATAATTTTGATGTTAGTGAGTGCGCACTAGCTCAGGATTTGCCTAATGTGTCAATTATTGTTGTAAATTTTGACTGTGTGTTAATGTTGTTTGCCGTGGTGTGTCAGATAAAGCTTGGTTTGCTGTGCCACCACGGTCTCTCCCGACTCTCTCTCTCTCTCCCAACTCCATTCCGCGTTGCAAGCGCTCCCGAGATACGTGACAGGGTAGCTAGTCTCCGAGTATAAAAGCAATTAAATATTGACTATGACTAATTGAGAAGCACTGTATGTCGTGCCTCAGCGCGCGCAAGTGCTCATTGCGGAAATATTCGTGTGACTGCTCAGAGGTGCCGCTGATCCTGCGTGCAGCTCGCAACAGTACATACACGCGCAATAAAGGCACATGCTAGTGTATATAGGTGCACGCTAAAATACCCTTGTAACTCTGACATCAACGTATGTAAAAAAAATATGCGATAGATAATGGTCTTCGAACAGCTGAGAACGAGCTGCTGCCATTGTAGACACTTGCTGCTCGCGGCAAAAGTAACCAAAGTTGCTCAACAGCACACGCTCATAAAATGCACATACGTGAGTTTCGCTACCTAACGGTACTTGTAACGCTGGTATCCTCAAATGTTGGGCGAACGAGACATCCACGATGTACGATGAACACTCAAAAGGACACACGTTTATCATTGCTCTTGCGGTACGACAAACGACGAACCGAAGTCGGAGCTGAAGGTGCTAACGGTGGTCTTTTCGAATTCATGACACCGCGCAAACAATTTACTAACCTAATGAACGCGTAAATACATGCCGATAATGCAAGAACAGAAGTTGCAAGCTCCGCCCTCTCGTTGTAAACCACTTTGTAAATACATAAGAATGTGAAAACTTCAGTAAGCATGCGGTGACTCTGTTTCATAGTGGTTAGAGTGTGTGCTTTCGACGATTGTGGTCATGAGTTCGATTCCTGTATCGTGTGTGACTTGAACTTTTTGTCATATGCGTGTGTTTGCGTTGATGTCCATTTTGTAATTGTCCCCAGAGATAAGTATTGCTGAAATTAATCCGTGAAACGCAATTACAGTGCTTTTTTTTTCGCAGCCACTTTAGGGCCGCCTATTGACAGGACTCCACGCGTAAGCGCTGCAGGCCGTACCTAGCCAGGGAAATATGACCTAAAATCCTACAAAAGCCCAGTCAAGGCTATTGTGTTGCTTTCTCTGGGAGCTGCTTACGGGGTCGCATAACAAATTGACTAGCAGCGGCCGTAATTTGAACGGATTTCCTGCCTCAAGGCGTGGATTCCAGCGAGTATTTGACTAACAGCGTAGCGAAACGCTAACATCACACCTGCGTTCACATCTCTCCCTATGAGAGCGGGAAGGTTCTGTTTTAATGTATATGTTTTGGTTGCGAGCGCTCCACGTGCTCCGGATGCGTGGATGTGTGCGTGGTTGAATGTGCCATCTTTCGCGCTCGATTAATTTTGTTCCAAAGCTGTTTAAATGTGAAAGCTTTACTCCCGCGGAGGAGTGCTTTCACTCAATCGCAGGCGGAGTACTGTACTCAGTGAGGCGGCGTTGGATTACTCTCTGTCTAGAGAGGATTATTTCACCCTGGAAGAAAGAGTTCCCAGCGCGACAAGCGGAAACTCTCGCAAAGAGC